>NC_053470.1:917114-930562 GCF_015227805.2 Hirundo rustica
TGTAACCCAGCAATACCAGACCTGTAACCCAGCACATCCCACACCCGTAACCTAGAAATACCAGACCTCTAACCCAGAAATCCCACACCTGTAACCCAGAAATACCAGACCTGTAACCCAGCACATCCCACACCCGTAACCCAGAAATCTCAGACCTCTAACCCAGCACATCCCACACCCGATCTAACCCAGCACATCCCACACCTGATCTAACCCAGCACATCCCACACCTGATCTAACCCAGCACATCCCACACCTGTAACCCAGCACATCACACACCTGTAACCCAGAAATACCAGACCTGTAACCCAGCACATCTCACACCTGTAACCCAGCACATCCCACACCTGTAACCCAGCACATCACACACCTGTAACCCAGAAATACCAGACCTGTAACCCAGCACATCACACACCTATAACCTAGAAATCCCAGACCTGTAACCCAGAAATCTCAGACCTCTAACCCAGCACATCCCACACCTATAAACCAGAAATACCAGACCTGATCTAACCCAGCACATCCCACACCTGTAACCCAGCACATCCCACACCTGTAACCCAGCACATCCCACACCTGATCTAACCCAGCACATCCCGCACCTGTAACCCAGCACATCCCACACCTGTAACCCAGCACATCCCACACCTGTAACCCAGCACATCCCACACCTGATCTAACCCAGCACATCCCACACCCGATCTAACCCAGCACATCCCACACCTGATCTAACCCAGCACATCCCACACCTGTAACCCAGCACATCTCACACGTGATCTAACCCAGCACATCCCACACCTGTAACCCAGCACATCCCACACCTGATCTAACCCAGCACATCCCACACCTGTAACCCAGCACATCCCACACCTGATCTGACCCAGCACATCCCACACCTGATCTAACCTGGCACATCCCACACCTGATCTAACCCAGCACATCCCACACCTGACCTCCAGCATGAGCTCTGCTCCATCTCTTTGCCACCAGCCTGTTCTTTTTGGAGAGTGGCCCAGGCATGTGACCAGACCATGGATGAGCACCTGGCTGGAGCTCACACTGCTGGTGTGGAGAGAAGGAGTCACCACATGTGCCAGATGTGCCAGGAGATGATGGAAGGAAAGCATCAGGAGGGGTGGGGTGGTTTGACAGGTGGTTGGTTAAAGGGCGTTGATGTGAGAAATGGCCAAACTCCACAGACAGACAAAGGGAAGGAAGTTCTGGGGACCTTCTGGGTCTGACAGTGACCCCAGCCTCTTGTGCAGGTGTCTCAGCTGCTTCTCAGGATGGCCAGGTGGCTTCACCTGCTGGGACAGGTCAGGATCCTGGTGTCACCAAGCATCTTCCCAATCAATTCCACCGCTGAGGCTGCAAGACAGAGCCCTTCCCTAAGGCCTCCCACAGCTTCATCCACCCCAAAATGAGGAATCTGGGCCCAAGTATCCCTTCATCCCATGGAGAGGGACAGCAGTGCTGCCCAGAGCTGATTCACTCACCCTGGACTGCAGTTTGGGACACATGGAAAAAAACACCTGCCAAAAGGGTTCTTCTTCCAAGAATTGCAACAAAAACCTGTTTTTCCCAGAAATTGGGAGATCCCCCAGTCTTTTCTGCCCCACAGACCATAGGGCTTCCCCTGAGCCGGGTCCCATATTTTCTGCTTGGCTGAAGCAGAGTTTCAATAAATTGCATATTCCCTGACCCACAGGATTCAGTGGGGTTGGTCCTGTCTTGACAAAATGCCAAAGGCTCCATCCACACGAGGGTGTGGGAACGCAGGAATCTGCTTGCGGCCCCTCCTCACGTTCTGCAGCCACCCTGGGGCAGAGCACATCTTCACCCCAAACACCCCTCACATCCTTGTTTACACTTGGTTATTTTGCTGCGCACAACGCCTCACCGGGGAACCCAGCAACCTGATTTGGTTAATTTTTAAGTTTTTTTTTTTTTTTAAGAAATGCACGAGATAAAAGAGTAGGAGCAAAAATTATTTGCTGGAATTCAAACTGGGGTGAGCATCCTAGCATCAACCAACTCTAAGCAAGGGGGAATTTATGGTGTGGTTGGTGGTGGTTTCCAGGGCAGGAGTGTCATTGCAGGAAACTCTTGGTTTGTTTTTAATCTAAGAAAACACAAATAGAAAGGGAAACGTGCTGGGGGTTAGCTGATGGAACACGTGGATTATGGGCAAGGAGGGAGAAAGTGGGGTTTATTTGCAGATACTCAGCTCTAGAAGGAACCAAAGGGACTTCAAAGGGATGATAAAGGAGCAGATTAAAACTGGGCAAAGGGTTACTGGGGAATTCCCACTGCTGGGCTGTCCCAGCCCACAGTGAGGAATGGGATGCCAACACACCTCGACCCAAAAGGGCACCCTGGAAGTCACGCAGCCTTTGCCACTTGGGTCAGGAAAGAAATGGAAAAGAACTGAAATCTAAACTGAACCCTACAATGGTTGGGTTGGAAGGGACCTTCAAGCTCATCCCATTCCACCCCGGCCATGGGCAGGAACACCTTCCACTGTCCCAGGTTGCTCCAAGCCCCACTGTCCAACCTGGCCTGGGGCACTGCCAGGGATCCAGGGGAATGGCACTCGGTGGTCTGGGGTCCCCCAGGAGCTCACATCAGCTGGTTGGTATTTGACAAGTTTAAACTCCCAGCTCGGTCTAGAAGAAAAGGCATTTCCTGGATCAAAGCCTGGGCTTGGGGATAGTGCAGCTTTCCCAGTGTGATCCCTGTCCCAGCTGAGGGAAAACTGGGAAACAGCATCCAGTTCTTGGTTAAAATACATAATTTATCCCTTGTAGTTTCCAGACAGAAATTCACTGGGGTGACAAAACCAGAAAGAGTTTGGTTGGAGTTTTTGTAGCTCCCCAAGCCCTGACAAGGAAGAGCCAGATTCCCAGGAGGAAAAGGCAGAGCAGTTGGATATTTTGCCTGGTTTCACCTGGTCCTACTGGTTTTCCCTCTCCTGTGTTCAGATCCCAGTCCCCCCCTCAGTTACACTGCAGTAAAACCAACCCTGACATTCCCCAGGCAGGATTAGCAGGGAATCCATTTAAAATTATATGAATGAAACAACTTTGACTTAATTAAAACCAATTATTGACGAACCCATATCCTCACTCACTGACCAGTGTCAAATGATTGGATTTCCTCTCACCACCTGACTCCGAGCACGGATTGCAGATATTTCCTGGATTTCTGGAAATCACTGTGCTGCTCATGGCAGGCAGCCAGGCTTGTGGAGAGCCAGAGGCCTGTGGCATCTGTCAGGATGGAATTCCTGCCTGGGAGGGTGGGGAAGACCTGGCACAGGGTGCCCAGAGCAGCTGTGGCTGCCCCTGGATCCCTGGAAGTGTCCAAGGCCAGGTTGGACATCGGGGCTTGGAGCAGCCCGGGACAGTGGGAGATGTCTCTGCCCATGGCAAAGAAGGAGATGAGCTTTAAAGTCTCTTCCAACCCAACCATCCTGGAATTCCATGATCTGTCATTCCATGAACAAGATCAAAACTTGCTCTTCTTCCTTCTCCAGAGACGTTGCTTGTTGCTCCCTCAGGAGAAACCATGAGACCAAATCGTGACGCCAACACTGAATTGCAAAGCTGGCAGAATTCCTGGTGGGAAAAGGGAAATGTCCCCAGGTCAGCAGCAGCCTGGGAGCACAGGAGGGCTGTCACTGGAGCAGATGAGGAGGAAGCTTGGTGTCACAGCAGCCAGGGCGGGGTGTGGCCCTTCCAGCCGCGAGGAAGCATCACTCTCAAAATCAATAGCTCCTGTTCTCCGGGAGGGGAAGGATCTGAGCAGGGAGCAGAGCCTCCCTCGCAGCTGGGAATGCTTGGGGTAATCCATTATTGATGCTGGAGTGCCAGGCCTGGCACTCAGGGGTGGCGGTGGTGTAAAAGCACATCTGTTGCTCCCAAACATTCCACTCTTGCTGAGGCCAGGGAAGTCAAACTGTGGATTTTTGTCAGCCTTTGCCTGGGGCTTCTCTCAGTGGAGGTCTCCAAGAAGTCTGATGCAATGTGTCCTGATAAAATCTGGGCACGAGGGTTCCAAACCACGACCCGCCCTCTGGGGCCGCAGCTTACCCCAGGCAGGAGGAGAACCCCATGAGCAGGATTTTGCCCTTTTTCCCACAGCCACTGAACAGTCTCCAAGGGAATGGATGGCACTATAGACAGGGAACCTGAGCAAAAGGTCTCAGGATGCAATCAAAAGGAAGGATGAGGAATTTGAGTGAGATCATGGCTGAGCTGAGGAGTTTGGATGCTGTTTAGACCCAGCTCACCTGCCCTGACACCAAATATTCCTGTCTTTGAGGCAGGTGGGTGAAACTCCTACATCATTTATTCCATCGGATTGCCTCCATACGTGTCTGAAGAACATCTCCAGTTCTCCAGGAACAGCTGTGTCACAGCATGGAACAGCTCCAAACTAAAATCCCAAACCCAGACCCCGCCCCAGACCAGAGCCTGCTGCTCAAACCTGGTTTTGCTATTGAGCAGCCCCAATAAAGCTGAGCTCTAAGAGAAGGTCTCTCACTCTGAGTTCAGAAAGAGATGAGAACCCCAAAGCTCTTGACTAATCAATAAATCAATGGAATCGTTCAATAGTCTAAGGGATTCTTCAGACTCGAGCCTGAAGCCACAGTGCAAGGCTGTGCAGGGTTTTATGCTGCCTTCCAGCTGGACACCAGCCCTGAACTGAACTGGGCACAGATGGTGGGGAAGGTGGGAGATCCTGATGAGCAGAGTTTTAGCTGGATGTGGTTTAGGTTTGCTCCACCTTCACAACAAAGGATGAACTTCCTGAGGTCACAACCAAAATTCCATTGAGTTAGGAAGTCCTGCCTCTACAAAAGCTGCGGACAAATCCCATCCCAACCAGCATTTCAGGCTTTATGCCGAACCCTCTTCAGGAACTAACGACCGAACTCTGCCTATGGAATCCATGTGGGATGGGGGGACAATCTGAAGGGAAACCAACAAAGCCCCCAATTTCCATGGAGAAGCGGAGAGTAGAGATGAGAGTAAATTCCAGCCAATCTCTTGGAGCATGGAGTCTCCCTTTTCCAGAGGAGCTGGTCACTTCCCCTACAGCTGTGCCCAGAAATCTGCTCTTCTCAATAGCTGAATATGCTCAGGGCAGCATTTAAACGCCTCACATCCCTGTCCCCTGTACTATGTCACCAGGTCACCTCCTGCACATGTTAATGACCCCCAGGGTGGGGGGCTGCTTTCTGCTGGCTCACCCACACTCCTCTTTATTCAGTCCCTGTGCGTGCCCCAGGTTTGCGCCCTTGTCACTTATTTTATTCTGAATCCAAACACTGCCACACAATACACTTGACCTTTGCCCTGGTGGGAACGCTCTTGGGACGAAGGAAGAATTCACTCCTTATTCCTTTCAAATTCAAGTTGTTCCTCCACCATCCTGGACAAATCCCTACTTACACAATAGAAATCCAGGCGTCTGCTCTCCCCAGACCTGGGAGTTCGGACAGGCTTCCTCCTCCTGCCACAGGCGGTGCTGCCTTTGCCCACATCTGGTTTTCACGTGTTGCATCTGTCCTGGTTAACCCCGGTCGTGACAGGGCAGCAGTTCCAGGAGGGATGGCTGGGATGAGTTTTGTGCCCCTGCCAGACTGGTTGGGAACAACAGGAATCTGCCATGGACAGGGAGAAATCCAGAGTCATGGAATGGTTTGGGTTGGAAGGACCTTAAAGCTCATCCAGTGCCACCCCTGCCATGGTCAGGGACACCTCCCACTGTCCCAGGCTGCTCCAACCTGGCCTTGGGCACTGCCAGGGATCCAGGGGCAGCCACAGCTGCTCTGGGCACCCTGTGCCAGGGCCTCAGCACCCTGCCAGGGAACAATTCCTGATTCCCAATCTCCCACCCATCCCTGCCCTCTGGCAGTGGAAGCCATTCCCTGTATCCTGTCCCTCCAGTCCTTGTATAAAGTCTCTCTCCATCTTTCTTGGCGCCCCTTCAAGTCCTGGAAGGCCATGATAAAATCACCCCAAAGCTTCTTGTTTGCAAGAGGTCAAGCACTGAGCTGCTTCTGAGGATGTTTATAGTGAGCTTCTCCATCTGCTGGGACTCACCTGTCTCTGCACCAGATGGGTGGAAATGTCCCAAACACCACACCTTGGGCCATTCCACCCGCACCAAACCAGCTGATGAGGAGCCTCATATTCCCTGACTTCTCAACTGCCCATCCTCTACATGGGACACCCCACGGGAGACTCAGCCAGAGCCAAAACACTTAACCCCTTAAAGACCAGACCCCTTTTCCCAGGGAACCCAGGAGCAGCCTTCTTCAGCTCCAAGCATTTATTCATCCCCTTTTCTCTTTTTTTTTTTTCCTTCCTGTTGTGTTAACAGAGCATCTAATGTGACTAAATAGGACAACCTGCTCTCCCATCCCCATGAAAAATAAATTATGTGCTTTCCTTCCACTCCCTGCCCCCTCCTCCTGGTGCTTTTCCCACCAGGCAACTGTGGGACCTGGTGCCCCTTGGGCAGAGCTCAAGGAGGGGCTGGGGAACCTCCCCCAGCCATGGTGGGAGCCATCAGCTGGAGCCAGGGAAGGGTGGAGGCAGAGTTTGGGGGAGCCAGAGGAGGGTGGGGAGGAGGAGGAAGGGGTGTGTGTGCATGTGGGGGTGGAATCCGTGTGCAGAAAGCAGCCAAGTGGCAGCTTACCCTGTGAAATATTAATCATCTCTGCTTCTGCAATTTCGGCAATGCGTTCAGGCCCACCACTGCTGAATATTTCATTAACGCCGCTCACTTCCCACTGCACTTCTCCCACTTTTCTCCCTCCCATAGACCCCTCTCCCATCGCTGCTCCCAGTCCTTGCCTGGCTGCCACCAGCACCAGCCATGGCCAGGAGCTCCATGCTCCATCCCCGTCCTGGACATCCCAGCGGTGAGACCAGCCCAGCCCTGGCCACAGTCCCCCAGTGGTGAGGAGAGAGCAGAGAGGCCGTTCTGAGGAAGGAAGATCATCAGCTCCGTTGGGAGCAGAATATAAGTGCGCATCAACAAGTCCTGTGCTGAATAATCCATGAGGCAGGGCAGGGCAGAAATGCTGACTCTGGGCTGGGAGCTTTTTAAACCATGGAGTCTCTGTTTCTCCATCCCTGACTTGCCCAGCAGGAGCACTCTGGGATTGCAGTCAAGCGTGCCAGGGTGAGCTCTGTTGGTGCTGAGCAATTTTCACCTCAGCTTCCCAACTGCAGCTTTCCCTGCCCGCTCACAGCTGGGGTGGAAGAAGCTGTGAGGAGCGGGGTGGAACCAGCCAGGGCAGGAGCTGGGGCTGGAGAAAGACCATGAAGGCCGTGAGGATCTGCCAGGAGACCAAAGCAAGGCGAGATGTGGGTGCTCTGATCCACACCCGGGCAGGTTTAGCCCTCTGCTCTCCCCAGATGTTGCTGCCTCCTGTTAACTGTGCACCTCCACCTCTCCCATCCCAAACCCTCCTTTTCCATCCATTCTCTCCTTCTGTTAACACGCACTGTGCACCTCCACCTCTCTCATCCCAAACCCTCCTTTTCCATCCATTCTCTCCTTCTGCTAACACGCACTGTGCACCTCCACCTCTCTCATCCCAAACCCTCCTTTTCCATCCATTCTCTCCTGTTAACACGCACTGTGCACCTCCACCTCTCCCATCCCAAACCCTCCTTTTCCATCCATTCTCTCCTGTTAACACGCACTGTGCACCTCCACCTCTCCCATCCCAAACCCTCCTTTTCCATCCATTCTCTCCTTCTGTTCCGCCCTTTCTCTCTCCTCCATTCCCAGCCTTACTCCTTCTCCTGTCCACACAAACTTGTGCTGAACCAATGACTCAGGAGGCTCAGGCTGACCTACGAACGCTGCACCTCTGAACACTCAGATCCAGGATTAAATGTTTGTGTGATCCCAATGGATTGCAAGGAGCTGGAGGAAACAAACCAGGCTGCTCTGGGATCAGATCCTCTCTCCTCATGGTGCATTTCACACCCTGGGGGTGATTTCTTGTGCTGATGGGCAGACCTGAGGAGCTGTGGACCCACAAGAGGAGATGGACGTGGTGGGAAAGAATCCTACAGGAAAGACGGAGACTTTACAAGAGCACGGAGTGACAGGACAAGGGAGAGTGGCTGCGAGAGGGCAGGGTTAGATGGGAGCTCGGCTCCGTGCTGTTCCAACATCATCACTGCTTCTCTACAACCTGGAGAAAGACACTCAGGTTCCTCTTCCCACACACAAAGTGAAAAATCCCAGCCAGGCTTTGGTGCTGTCATCTGAGAGCGAAAAATTGGGATTTTGATCAGTAACAGAAGGAATGCCTCCGGCCAAGGGCCCGTTTGGAGCAGGGCGGGGTTTGCTCTGCAAATCTCACTGGAGGACCAAGGCGCTCCTTTTGTGCAGTATATGAAATAAAATGTGCGCTGGAGAAGCCGCTTGAAAATATTGAATGAGATAACTTCGTCTGATTAATGTAGCGTGCTTCCTTCCCCTTTTTATTAAAAATTCACAAGGCTTCCCAGCCCTTCTCTCAATTAAGCAACTTGTTTGTCAGGATTATTTGTTACGCATTTTCATAAACATTTGATGAATTATATGCAAACATCTCACTAATGTATTAACAAGGCTGAGGTTTTAATTACACAACACTCAAGGAAAGTGGGCTTAAGGCTCCTCCAGTGGAGTTAATTGTGCTTTCTGCTATGTCTGGGCATTGCAGGGGGAATTTTCCTCTGGGGGAAATCCCATTCCAATTGCAACGCCCCCGCCCAGGCTCCCTGTGAGCCCCAGCTGGAGCCCCATGGAATTCAACCACTTCCAGAGCTGCCCTTCCCTCTGCTAAAAGGCCATGGCTTCACCCAGACTTCGGTAATGAGGAGTTGGGACTAGATAAAATCAGCTTTCCATCAGTCTTTGGACATGGTTTGTCACACGGAGATGAGATTTTTAGGGGACTTCTGACAAAACAGAAGGGCCGTGCTGGATCCCCCTCTTGGCATTTCCCGCTTAGGAGGGTATGGAACGTTTCATGGAATGGTTTGGGTTGGGAGGACCTTAAAGCCCATCCTAAGTCTTTAGAATATTTCACTTCTCAAAAATAAGTTAGAAATCCATGGAAGTCCACCTTATTATTAATGAAATATTACCCGTGGTCTAATATTTGTGATGGAATTATTTGTTTAATATAATTTCTTTCTGTTTCTGCCAGAGCTGTACATACTCATATCTGTGACCCCTGGTGATACGTCCTGACATATTCTGATATGGCAGGATGGACAACTATACAAAACATTCTTTTTTAAAATTTTTTTTCAAGCCTCTGATTTTATTTTCTGTTCTTCTCATTCCCAAATTGGGAGATTTGCAGTGTTTGATACCCTTATTTTAGCCCAGCAATAATTTAAGATGTTTCTTCTAAAATCTGCTTCTCCTCTAATTAATCCTGAACCCTTTCCTTTTTCCCCTTTTTCAGAGATATTAAAACATCAAACTCTTTCATTAGGCCAGTGAATGGCGTGGCCTTTGATTAGTAAAATAGAGTGAATTGCTAATTAGCCATTCATTATTGGGCCATTTGCTTTGTGACACAGGAGCAGTAATGGGTCTTGCAGGACTCGTGGATGTCACTTGTCCCTTGCACAGATTTATCAGCAGTGCACAGGTTCAATGACGACTGGAGGATCAGGAATCAAACGGCTCTTTAGACAAAATTAAAAAGAAATTTTTAATTGGTCGTGTTTCAAGACTCGCATTCCATGGACAAGGAATTCATAGGATTGTGGAATCATGGAATGGTTTGGCTTGGAAGTGATCCTAAAGTTGACCCAGTGCCACCCCTGCCATGGCAGGGACACCTCCCACTGTCCCAGGCTGCTCCAAGACCCATCCAGCCTGGCCTTGGGCACTTCCAGGGATCCAGGGGCAGCCACAGCTACTCTGGAAAACCTGTTCCAGGGCCTCCCCATCCTCACAGCCAGGAATTCCATCCCAATATCCCATCTAACCCCCCTTATATTCCTAACTACCACCTAATCTAAACCTGGGCCCCAGCTCCCCTTGAATAAACCCAAAACGCTGTCTAGAAATGCCTGTATTTCCCCGGGAAAGGATACTGAGTTTGAAGCATGCTGGTGGTGACCCCAGCAGTTCCACCAGCACGGGGGTGGCTCTGGAAGCGCCCATCCCATCGCTGCGTGACGGGGAGGGGCAGGGCTGGTCCTTCCACCTCCCACCTCCCTGCCCAGGGTGACAGCTCCAGCCAGGAGCGAGCTGCGCTTCCCTTCCCCGCTCCCCAGCCTGGCTGGGGTGGCCCGTGAATACAAATCGAGGCGGCAGAGTTAATATTCTCATTACATTGAAAATCCAACGGCCTTTTTTTAATATTCAGAATCAAAGGCACTTCACCACCAGTAGATTCTTTTTTTTATATATATATATATATATATTTATTATTTTTTTTTAATGGAGCCCTGCATCTCATTCCCCACTTCCTCCTCCTCCTCTAATATATATATATATATATATATAAATTTATTTTAATTAGTTTTTATTATTTTAAGCCAGGTCTAACCACCAGGGAAAGGCCATGGCTATAAACAGATGTCACTCACAGAGGGGCTGGGAGGCCTTCCCATCATTAGATGATGCTGAACTTTGAACTTGTGATTTGGAGGCTGCTTTTTCCGGAGAGGAGGAGGAGGAGGAGGAGGAGGAGGAGGAGGCAGCTGGGATGAGGCCGGGCTGGAGGGAGCTTGACGGGGCCTCTCTGGTGAATTGCTGCTCTGCCCAGCCCAGGAACGCTCAGCACTTCAAATCCTCTCCAGTCACTTTGAAGCTCCTCTCTCTTAATCTCTCTCTCTCTTTCTCTCCCTCTCTCTCCGCCTTTCCCCCCCTCGCATCGATGAATCATTCATGCCTTTTTTTTTTTTTCCTACCCCCACCACCTCAGAGGTTCCTTCAGAAGAAAAAAAAGGGAAAAGAAGAAAAAAAAAAAAAAGGGGGAAAAAAAAATTCTCCACACAAAGCCCTGCCTGTGTTTATGTTCTTATTGCTTATTATCGCCAATGTAGAACAAATTACTGACATGATGCTGCCGAGGCTCCGGCGGCCCTCGGAGCGAGCTCCTGATGGAGATTCCCGGCTTGTTTTAAATGGAAATGCTCCGTGGGGCTCTGCAATCCATGGAAATGTGCCGGGAAGAGTTTGCAGGAGCGAGGAAGGAGCCTGGGCTCAGCGCCGGAGCTGCCAAAGGAACAGCGGGATTTGCACACGTGTTCGGAAGAGCTGGTGAATGGTGTGACCATGGGCGGGTGGGAGATGGGATTTTTGATGGGATCACAGAACATTTCGGGTTGGAAAAGCCCTCCAAGACCACCCAGCTGTTCTCCCAACACTGCCAAAGCCACCACTAACCCATGTCCCCAAGTGCCGCATCCACAGGTCTTGTATTCCCCCAGGGATGGGGAATCCACACTGCCGAGGGCAGCTGTGCCAGGGCTGGTCATTAAAATCTTTCCATGCTTTCCACAGCTCTTTCCATGGAAATCTTTTCCCTAATACCTTAAATCCAATCTAAACCTCCTCTGGCACAACTTGGGGTCATTTTCTCTTGTCCTACAGGGAGGGTCTGACAGGCCTTGGGAAAGCTCTTGAGCTTCTCCAAGGATGCAATACCTCATTGTCTTGGTTTTGAAAGAGTTGTCTGCCAGGGAAAGCTGGAGCCTGCCTTGGAATGGAGAGTGTAAACCCCCTTCCCTCTAAATTATTATCATTTTGCAATTAGGGGCTTTCAGGCAAAGCTATGGGAATAGGAGTAACAGTTCTTTGCTAGGAATATTAGGGGAAAAAAAAAAAAAAAAAAGAAAAATACAAATGTAGTAGTACAAAAAAAACAAGCAAGGAAGCAAACAAAAATCCTGGGAAAAAAACCCTGACAGGTTCAGGGATATGACCTGGCACCCTGTTGGTCAGGGTGTTGGAAGCAGTCCAAATAAGCCCTCCTGGAGTAACGGATGTGGTTCTGTGGAGTAGAGATGGTCCTGTAGAAAGTCCAGTGGTGATGAGGTTGGTCCGGTCTTCCTCCGGGAATCCAGTGGAAAAACCGGATCCCTTGTGTCCTTCAGTCCCAGTTTTCATCCAGCTGGGAACAGCTGGCTCCTCCCCACTGGGTGGAACATCTCCCAGTGGGATGATGGAATGTGTCATGTCACTGGTGGGCCCTAATGGCCCATTATCAGCAGATGTCCCCTGGAGGATGGAGAGGTGGTGAAAGAGATAAGAAACACTGCCCCACCTGGGTTTAATGGCTGGGCCATGCTGGGGGTTAGGTTTGTTCCTTTTTGTCTTAAAAAATGTTTCCCCATAAGTTACTAGGAAACAAAGTGCTGGTACTTAAGAGGATGCTTGACCCACACAAAAGGTGTGGCTGGGAGGGAGAGGATCTCAGGAAGTTTTGGGGGTGTGGGGTGGAGGAGGGCAGTGCTGGGGGAGCTGAGCATTCTCTTCCTGCTCTCGGCATCGGAGAGGACGGTCAGGCTGCTGCTTGCTGCGGGAGGAGTCCACTGTCAACAGAAAATCTGGTCCTGGGAATTCTTCCATCCTCCATCATCTGCTCTTGTGCCCAGGAATTGGGAGCTCCTCGCCTGCCCTGCTGGAGCTGGGCCAGCCCTGTCCAGCTGTTGTGGCTTCTTCAGCACCGCTCACTTTGCCGGGACACCCCCCCTTTGCCTGCCAGGACACCCCCCTGCCTGCTGGGGTCACCCCCCTTTGCCTGCTGGGGACACCCCCCCTTTGCCTGCCAGGACACCCCCCTGCCTGCTGGGGTCACCCCCCTGGCTGCTGGGGACCCTCGCCATTCCAGCCACCAGCCCCGGAGTTTCCACTGCTCCAGCTTGGTGCTCTCGGGGTCCCAAGGGATCAAACTGCCCCGGGCTGTGTGAAACAAAGCCCCTCGAGGTTCCTGGTTCTGTTTATTATTAATGCTGTAGTTGTTGGTGTTTGTTTGCCTTGTTATACTTACTAGTAAAGAACTGTTATTCCTTTCCCCATAGCTCTGACTGAAAAGCCTTTTTAATCTCCTAAATGATAACAATTTGGAGGGAAGGGATTGGAATTCCCCACTCCTAGAGAGGCCCTGCCCCTCCCTAGCAGATACCTGTCTTTCAAACCAAGACAGGCCATTATCAGAGGGCATCCGCCCCGCTCCCCCCTGGAGTTACAAGAGAAGGATAAAACATCTCCCAGAACACAGCTTTCAACAGATGAAATAGAATACACATTTTTAGGTTACATAATCCAAGACACTCATGCTGAAAATGGGATATTTTGGCTTTTCAATCACATTTCTGCTCCCAAACTAACCCAGGGAACGGGTTGATCCCATGTCTGTGGTATCACCCACATTCACTCCTGGTCTTTGTTGAGGATGG